>NW_026533221.1:10195000-10212500 GCF_028296485.1 Oppia nitens | reverse complement strand
ATAATGTAATTGTTAGGTCATTAATTTGTATTCATAGTGCGCCAAACATTTTTGTTGTTGTTGTTGTTGTCTAATAGATAAAATACTTATAAATTTCAACATATTATATATTTTAATATTATATATATATATATAAATACAGTATTTAGTAATCGCATACAACAACAAAACTTTTTTTTATAAACTTTTAGTTTTTTTTAAAAAAAAGTAATTACTAAATAGAATTTTGTGATAATTAAATGGCTATTAATTTGTTAAATACAAATTAATTAATTAATAATATATATATATATACTTTACATATATATATATATATAACTCGTTTATTATTAATTACAATTTAATAGTGAACTTTTTCCGACAATTTTTTATATATAAAAGATGATGATAATAATAATAAGTTGACAATTTAATGTGACTAGGCACTTTTTTACCAATAGATTTATATTATAAACATATATATATATATATTATTTATATGTAATTAAAAAGTTGATAATCACTTTTAATATATAGCTATTAAATTAATTTTCTCACGGATAATGACTCAACTCATCTTTATATATATATTGTCTCAGGGATTAAAAATATACAATTGTTCCCATTATATAAGCCTCTCTTTCTCTCTCTCTCTCTCTCTCTCTCTCTCTCTCTTCTCTCTCTCTGTGTGTCTGATTGTCTATACGGCCATTAAATGGTGTGTTTTATATATTATTTAAATTAGCAATTTATGCAAATTGTCTATAATAGCCGACATATCCCGTCAAGTCATGCTATCAGTGCACATACCTGTTCCCTTTATACAGAGTATATGTTTTTTTCGTATCTCGTATATGTAATGTGGAGTAATACACACATACATACACACTAATAACAACTACGTAAATATAAATATATATGTATTTATTATATGATAGATATATTTAACGTAAGTTTTATATTATTTATATAAAAATTTATGGATAAAAGCCACTTGAATTCACGTCATATTGACGTCTATTGTTATTACTATCGATATATACTGTATATTATATATTTTTCTTATGTAATGATTTAATTGTTAGCTTTTATTATAGATTGAACTATACTATGTATGTATATATATACATACATATAAGTATAGTTAAAAGATAGATGAGAGTTATTTTATTATTGTATTTGTATAAACTATTAATATATTATAATTTAATACTGTGTATCCCATTAATAGATTTTTTTTGTTTAATAGTTTTGTAGTTAAATACCATTTTTTTTTTTGTTTTAGTGTTAATTTTATCTCTTTTGTGTTTCAATTTTATAATATTTTAATAACTTTTATCTAAAAAACTATAACATTATATACGTATATACAGTATATAATGTATGTGTCAATGTCTTGTTAAGTGATTTATATTGTAATTAAATAAGTGATATTAATTTAAAATAGATAAATTCTGGATTTTTTATAGTTAATTATTTAAAAATTTAACTATTATATATTAATTTTATTTAAATTAAAATTAAAGGTTAGTATGGGTGGGTGGGGTTGGTTGGGGGTTAAATATATAAATAAATTACAGCACGTACTATTTATAATATACTTAATTAACATTTTATTGATTTAAATAATATACTAATATTTAATTACATAAAAAAAATTATCTAGATAAAAATACAATATTTTTATATGTTTATTACTTTTTTTTGTATTGTATTGTCAATCTCCTTGCAACAAAAATTTTTATATAGTATATTATTAAAAAATTGACAATAATTTATTTTATTTATATTAACATATTTTAGTTTAACTACATAGTTTAGTTGTTTGTTAAATTGGTAATTTATTATTTTATCCAACATAAAAATAGATATTTATGAATCAAATCAATTTTATTTGAACATAATTGATAGGAAAAAACAGAATTTATTTATAAATATTAGTTAATTTTTAAAAAAAAATTTATTTTAGATATATTAAACCTGGTAACAACATATTTTACATTGCTAACACACACACACACACACACGTGAGCAGGTTCATTATACTATAAAATAGTTGTATCTGTGTGCAATACAAACATACACACATACATACATAAATACATACACATAGTGTGTAAAAAATACAAGGTACACTATGTAATAATTTTTATAAGATAAAATAAATAACATTATTATTATTATTATTAAACTTGTCTATGTAACAATTAATTTGTAAAACTAAATTGATTAAACAATATTCAAGTGTTATAAAATACTATTATTATTAATATATATATATATTGTTTATACTTTACTATATTTATATTATAGCATATTATTTTGGTATCATAGATGATAAATGTTACCGGTACTCTGGTTCATTTATCATTATTATTATTATTATTTTAAATAATAAATAATTATTTGATCCGGTATGAAAATTTAGAGGTCATAGCAAGGTTCATATTTCTAGCTTGATAAATTAAATAAATAATTGTAATTTATTTATTTTTTATTTACTTATAATACATTACACTATTATACTAAATTTCTAAGAAATATTATTGTTATTACAGTTTATTTTAATATAAATTATAATTATGATATATTATATGTTTTACATAACAATAGTATTCAAAATTATCATCAAATTTTTATGATTATATTTATTATTTATGTACTTAAATCTATTTTTATATAATTATATAAACTGTATACCATTGGTATAATATATAACATTGTTTAACAATTTAATTTGTTTTTTCGGAAAATTTAGTAATTATTTATTTGATTTATATAAATATATAATTACAGTAATTGAATGGATAGAGAGAGATCTATTGACATTTATTATTTTTTTATATATTTATACAAACAAAAAAATTAGTGTATAAAATATATATAAAACAAATGATTGCATTGATTGAGAAAACTTTTTTTTCAGTTAAATATATAACTTATATTTTATATAAGCTGTTATCTAATATTTATGAGCAATATTTTCCCACCAATTAATATATTTATACAGCATATACTAAATAATAATAATAATAATAATAATGCATTTATACACTTAAATAGTATATACTGTATATAAACATACAATTGATAAAATAGATTATATACAGTACATACAGCTACTAATATTACTGTATATATATATATACTGTATATATAAAGCCTACTAATTTATAGTTTATATTATAATATAAAATTATATAACGATCATCTTATTTATCATCATTTTATTATTGCATTTCACTTCATTTTATTTTGTATATATTATATAATATGCTGCCATTGCTTATATCAAAAACTGTTATTTTTTTATCACATTAGTTGACTGTTACTGTGTGCATAGTTATTATTATTATTATTATTAGTTTACTTTTTTTTAAACGGCTTATGTATGAATAATTTTGCATCAAGGTAGTACCCACAATAAGGTATGACCCCTCCCACATAATTGTTTATACTTGCTTATCACCGTGGCTACCTACAATCAAAATATATAGAAATATATATTTATATATTTATATACTTATACTCAAATTGATTATGTGAACATTTTTAGTATAGTATATATCTTATTTTTTAAAAAAATATGTGCACACATTTGAATTTAGTGACATTTATTAGTATTATTTTTATTTTGCGCTCATGTATACCAAACTATGTGTGTTATTTTTTTAGTTGGTTGTCGTACTGTATCTCTATCTCTGTCTCCCTGTCTATGAGTGTCAGTAATGTGTTGTGTGTGTGTGGCTAAGCACTGGCAGTTCATGGGGACAGTACATTGATATTATGCACACTCCTACACACATACACTCACACTATAGTTAGTTAATGGTAATTTTATTGTTAGTATAGATAACTTGATGAGCTTGCTCACTACTAGTACGCCTAGTTTTTTTTGCAATGAGAGAGAGAGAGAGAGAGAGAGAGAGAGAGAGAGAGAGAGAGATAGCGAAGTTAGTTATACTACTAGTATTTTAGATATTTATTTGAGTATATATTTATATTTAATATCATTTAATAATTTAGTTTAATTTTTAGTTTACAACTGATAACAACAAGTATGTGAGCGAAACTTTTTTTTGAATTTTGAAAACTAAATAATTTTTTCAAAGTTTTTTTTTGGAAAAAAATTATAATATGTGATATCAGTTATATATATATAGTATTTACTGTACAATTTATATTATACTATAGATCTACAGATATGTATATAGAATATACATATAATAATAATAATAATAATTAGTGATAATAATATTATAATAATATTGTAATAATTATATAGTCATATGTTTTAGTGATTATAATAGTATCAATTTTTTCAAAATCTGTTTAAAAATTATAATATTTAGTTTTAAAATATTAAAACTATCAATTTTTTTAGTAAATTGTGTAATGTTATTAGAAATTATAAAAATTTGTTAGTTAAATAAATTTATAATATTTATTTTTAGTAAATATTGTCTTAATTTAAGTAATTTTTAATCAGTGATTATAATTAAATATATATACAAAATATATTCAATTGCATACATCAAACCCGTGTTCAAAGTCCTTTTCCAAACTTGGTATCCAATCATCATATATATGGTCAGTAAAACTTTGATTTTTATTAATATTTGTATACTTAATATATCAAATAACAAACAAAATTATATATTTAAATATTAGATAAATATTTTTTTTAGAATAAAATATTTTAAATATTTGTTTCTTAATTTGTCGAAAATAAATTTGTTGAATTATTATTTTTAGTATATAATATATTTTGTTTTTAAAACAGTTTCGTTATATATTGTTACAGTTTATTATTTAATTTTTTTGTTACAATATTATCTATATTTACAAATTTAACTAGTTTAGATTTTTTTTATATATATTTGTTTCATTCAATTGTTTAGCTATTTATTTCTAGATATGAAAGTATTTAGTGGTATACCTCCTCATAGAGATATATTGCATATAATAATAGTAATCTCTCTCTCTCTCTCTCTCTCTCTCTCTCTCTCTCTCTGCATATGTCGGCTGATTCACAAATTTAAAGATAATTTCAACAACAAAAATGTTATTTGAGTCAAATTGTGATGCGATTATATAATATAATAATAATAATATCATTGACACATACATACTGTACATATGATATTGTATTTTAGTGCAATTGGTTTGCTATGTGTGTTAAAGTCTATATTAATGGCGCCAATTATTATCACTGCAAAACAATTTATATTAAATATAATTTTTTGCTCTTTTTATCACAATTTTTTTTTTGAATATTTGATTTTAATGTTTCACATATAAGTTTAGCTCTTGTTAATTTTTTTTAGTATCAAATAACAAAATTTACTTAATCAATCAATTACTAATCAATTGTAATAATAATTGTATCATTATTATTATAATAACATATATATCCTGTTTTGTGATTTTTTTTTTATAAAATACATACATATTTGATATATTTAAAAAAAGTTTATTTAACTTCAATAGTTAGTAAAAATTATTTTTTATTTTTTAAACATTTACTAACAATAACTATTACATTTAAATAATTAATATGAATTAGTTGCAAAATTTTGTAAAGAAAATTGAAATTCATAAAACAATAATAATATCAATTAAACTTATTAATAAATTTTAAATTTATTTCCAAATAAAACTTTTGAAATAAATGATTTGTAATTTTTCCATATAAATTATATACTAGTACAATTTAGTTTGCTATTATCTTTTTTATTCAACCAATTAGCACACTTAATATCTAGTTTTTAATTGTTAAATATTATTTAACAAAAATAGCTTTAAAAAAACAACACAATAATATTAGTAGTAATAATAATATCATAAGTAAATACAAGTATATGCAGACAATAGTGTCTTTTAATGTTATTTATTTAATTTTATTTTTTTCAAAAAGAGAGTGATTTTATCAACTCATTTATATGGCGACAATGAATATTATAATATATGAAATATATTTATTATATATACATAAAGTAATAGAGTATATGTCTATATATTTTTTTACTAGTTTTAGCAATAGTAATACGTTTAGTATATGTTTATAAAACATTTACAATAGATAGATATACTATTTCAGAGATATAATTTTTATTATATTGTGTTTTAGTTAATAAAATAAATATATATATATATATACAAACATACAGTCAGTAATATTTATTTATATAACGTTAGAAACTATTTTATATATATATATATATATATATAACTGTTACTATGAATATTTTGATATGTTTTTAAATATTTTTTTTTATAAATTTAATATTATTATTTTTTGTTATTGTTTTTTATTAGTGAATTCATTATATTCATTATAAAAGTGGATTTTTGCTATAAAATTAAAATATTTTTTTTGTTACTATTGTTTCCAGAAAATACCTTTATAAATAAATATATATATATTATTAAAATGTAGAAATATTTTTAAATTGAATATATTAAAATAACTGTTGTTAGCCAACCAAATTTATAAAACAATACATTATACTGTATTTAGTATATATATATATATCTATGAATATTAATTGTTAGTTTTTTTTGTGTGTGAATTATTTGGCATTTAAATTGAATAATAATATTATTAACATTATTTACAGTACTGTATATATTGTGTTTATATTGTTTAATATTTTAACAAAGTGAGTATGGTTAATTTGCATATTAATGTAATGTAATACATATATATATATATATTATTTGATTAGTTAAAATATGTTTAACCATGTCTTTAAATGCATTTAAATAAATATATCTATATAAAATACATAGAAAAATAAATAATAATAAACAATACTATATAATGATATTAACAATACAATTATATATTAAAATTACAGCATAAATATTAATACTAATAATATAACAATTAATTTACATAATTTATTACTAATTTATACTAAGTTTTTAATTTGTAACATGTTATTTTTCTAATTTCTCTATAATTAATGATGTCTCAAATGTTTTTTTTAATAAAAATTTATTTATATTTTCAATTAAATATAAAATATTATTTTTTTAATTATTTGTTTATTTTTTGTTAGTAATAATAATTTTTAATAATAAACTTTAAGGGTTTTTCCTATCTTATAATAAAAATCAAATATTTACATAAACAATGTGCAATACTCTATGAATTTTTATGTATTTTTATTTAAAAAAAAACTATATTTAAATAATTTAATTTACATTACTTTATATTGTTATGTAATTTGTTTTCTGGAATTAATTAATTTATGGATAAATTTTTTTAAATAAAATTAACTCAAAAATTAAAATTAGTTTAAATTGTGAAAATAAATTAACTTAAAATTATAATAGTTATTGTTTACATTTTTTTTACTAATTTATGTATTTATATTGTGTTGTTTTCAACAGTTTAAAAAAGCAAATTATAACAATATTAATGTTTATTAAATTATTAATTATTATAATTATTATATACTATTTATACTTGTTTATATAATAATATTATTATTGTTTTACACTTTATATTAGCATTTTTTTTTAATTTATTTACTTTTTTTTTGCTTTCTGAAAACATTTATTGACATCACCTAACAATAAAAAATATGCTAAACATATACCAGTGTATTATATGCACATAATATTTATTAATAATATTTTTATTTTATATTTAGCATTAATGGCTTTAATGTTTATACATGGAGATAGATATTCAAAATATTTTTTGATTTTTATCTCCCATTTACCATCTAATATGTCTACATATATGTATATTTCTATAGTACTTATATTTACAGTATATTATAGGGATTTATACTAAATTAATTGCATTATTTAACACTCAGACATTCATATATTTATTTGAATATATAGCTTAATAGGAGACACAATAGGAAAGGGAGAGAGAGATAGAGAGAGAGCACCGGTATTCTAGTTCATTAACCTGATATATAAAATATGTATAATATATACATATGTATATATACACATATATATATATGATATAAAATAAAATGAATTTTTAGGCAATGAATTATTCTCATGAATTAAGTGTCTATACTATGAATTTGCATATTATATAATAACTCACACAAACAATAGCATATAATATATTTATTTTATATTCAATATATATATAATATTCAGTTATCAGATATAATATATATAAATAATTTATTTATTATTTGGCATTTTTCTCTATCTCTAATTTCCACGGTTTATGTAATTTATATGTCTATATATATATATTCACACACAATAGACATTAAAATTTATATATTGAATATATTCAATATATATATATATATATATATATATATATATATATATATATATATATATATCAAATCTATCTATTGTTTTATTATGTCTCTGTCTATCAAACATATCATAAGCGGCAAAAGTCTATTAAAATAATACAATTTGAAAAATTTATTGACATTTTATTTGACGTTTTTATGACGGCAATTGATTTGCAATTTATATGGTTATAGACAGGTATTATTCAACTTAATATTTATTTTATTTTTTGCCAATTAATGCTTTTTTTATCAAATATCATACATACAATATATATATATACTGTAGTATATATATTGTGAAACAGTTTATATATCTATATTGTATTGTATTTTGCATATGATAATGTCAATTCACAAATGAAACAATTTTAATAATTGGTTTTTATGATTTTATACAAATAATTTTATTATATTAGTTTAATTAACATTATATTGGTATAATAAAATAATTACTTAATAAAATGATTGACTTAATAACTTAATAATATTTTGCATTAATAGCTATATTATAAATGATAATGTGATTAATATATATTAATTAGTTAGTTTAGTGTTTATTAATCATTTAAATTACATTTAACCTAAACTAATATTTATAAATATATTTTAAAAATATATTATATAATTTTATTTAGTTTATAATTAATAATAATAATATTAAATAATTATTATATTATAAGTATTATTTACAATGATTTAAATAGAAAAAATACAGTATTTTAAATATGTTTAACAAATTTTTATGTTGTTTTGTTTTTTTTCTAAATTGATTATTATTATTTTTTGTAAGTTTAGTCAAAATTTAATGAGTGATATATTGTATTTATTTTTTAATATTTATATATACTGTAAACTTAATCTATGCATTTAAATGACGATTATATAGTAGTAGTGTTTATAACAATTTCAAAAAATACAATTTACTACAAATATTGTATATATATATATATATACAGTATTTTCTGTGTACTGTACATCAAAAAAATACATATTTATTTACCTGAAACCCATAATCAAAACATATTATTTATTATTATCATTGATAGTACAGTACTAATCATATAGTTGTTTAATAATGATGACAATGATTTGAAATCTCACAATCATTTTGTGTGTTAGTACACACACACACACACACACACACACACACACTGTTATTAAAGTATATCATATTATTATTTTTTTAGAGTACTATTGAGACATTATTTGAAGCAAATGTCTTAAATTTGAAAACATTTTATTTTTTTGTGGTAAGTATTTTATATTTACATTTTTTACAATTTTGTTTTTTCGTCTAAATTAAAAATAATATTAACATTTTTTTCGTATAGCTATTTGAAGTTCATTACCATTATTAGTATTATACCATTTTTTTCTATAATTTAATACAAATCATAATTTTCCGGTAAAAACTAAATATATATATATAGATATTAAATAAAAGACATTTTGATTATTTTTTTCTAACATTTATATAAATATATATATTATATAGTTATTATTATAATATAAATTTTACGGTTGTCTAATTTATTTAATTAGTTATCATCATAATCATCATTTTTATTTTAATATTTTGTTTTTTAATATGTTATACAAATTGTGTATACAGTGAATATATATATATAGAAAAAAAACTACAAAAAGTTAATAATATAGTCATTGATGGCATAATTGTTGCTAATTTGTAAATAAATATATAGATTAACAATATATGCAAATTAGATACGAAATTTATATATATATATATATTAATTCATGTTTAGCATAGATAATGAATATATTTTTTTGAAAAATGCAAAATTGTCATCAACTTATTAAACATTTTTACTATTTTTTTTAATAAATTGCTAAATATGTATAAATATGAACTCTTTTAGCATAAGTTATATAAATAATAGTTTACTATTAAAAAATTGTTTAATTATATATAAATGTTAATCACGAGTAGGTTTTTATTTTTATTTTTTTTTTGTATATCCTTTATGTTATGGTTAATATAATAATACAGTATTTATCTAATAGCATAAGTACTATATTTTAATTTATATTAATGTTTATTAAATTGAGATATATTTTGATATATTGTATTGTATGCAAATTTAATCAATAGATTTAATTAATTTATTTTAAGTTTAAATTATATTTAATATTGTTATTATTATTTTCTTATAATTACAACACTAGAAAAAAACTATTTTTATTTAATTATTTGTTATTTATGAATAAAATATAAATTCATTATTTTATTCACTGAAATGTTTTGTTAATATTATTATTATTTTTTATAAAATACTTATAGTAATTATAATAATAGAGTTTTCATTAATATTATTATTTATTAAACTATATTCAAAAACTTACAATAAATAAACGAAATGTAAAAATTAATGATTAACATAAAAAAGATAATGATTTATACATATAAATAATAATAATATTATTATTATTACAATTATGTTTTGAATTTTTAAATAATTATTTCAAATTCCTAAATAACTATTAAAATAAATATATCATTAATTATTCAACAACAACAAAAATTTAAACTTAAAAATGTAAAATATTTTTTATTATTATAATTAGAAATATTATTTAAAAAATGTTGTTATTTAAAATCATAAACAATAATTATTTTATTTATTGATATAATTTATATATATATATAGAGAGAGAAAGAGGAAAAAATACAACTATTTGTTAATATATATATTCATATATATCATACAAATTCATTGGACAACTATTTGATTGAAAATATTATCGTATGGACAGTGATGATGATGATAATGTCGATGATGATGATGATGATGATGATGCTTAGTATTGTTATTAATTTTTCAATTATAACAACAAAACTACAATTTGCTTATTGGTGTCAACCCATTAAATGAAAAAAAAATTTTTAACCAAACCCGAGTGTCTATAGTTTCTGTCACCCGACACAAGATTAAGCAATTAGCTAATACATACTTGTAGTTCTTGTGCGTGTGACAGCGGCTATAGTACCGGTGCTATACATCTAATACTACTACTACTACATCCATGGGTGTGTGTGTGTGTGTGTGTGACACATACCTAAGCATATCATACATACTGTAAGACATATTCATCAAACCATTCATCCAAATATGGACACAACATTCAGATCAGACATTTAAACCATATTATTATTATTTATTTTTATGAACAATATTTGACATATTTTTAAAAAATAAATTATTAATTTATATAATTATAACTATATGTGTGATTTTAAACACACACACCACAGACACTATAAAATAATTGTCAGATAAATTTACAAATATATGGCATAAATCCAATATAAAATAAAATAAAATTATGTACTTAAACTACTTTCTATCTAAAATTGTTAATAAATTTTCACATATTTTTTTCAGAAAACAACAACAACTACTAAAAAAATACTGTCATTTTTAAATTATTATTATTATATTTTGTTATCAATTAGAGTTATAAATATTTATTTATAACCAAATAATTTAATATATCAATAAATTTGGTTATTATTGCTTATTTCTAAAAATAAATATAATTTAAAAAAATCTCTACTATATTCCAGTATTAATTGTTTATTTTTTTATTTAATTAAATTATTATTATAGAATAAGATAAAAATAAACTTTAAAACAAAATCTATTTAAAACAAAAGGAAATTGTTGTCATATTTAAGTTTTTATATCATCAAAATGTTATATTTATATTTACAAAAAAAAAATATTTCAACCAACTGTCTATTTTATAATTTATTTATTTTTTAAATACTTATATATAAATATATATATAGTTAACCGGATATGTATGTATGTGTGTGTGTTTGTATAAGTAATTAATATTTATTTTAAGTATAATATCTAAAAATAAAATGTATAGTTTTTTAGAAACAAAATCAAAGTTTTATGTGTTTTTTTGTCTACAGTAGTGGGAAATTGTTATTAATTTTAATTATTTATATTGTGTAAATAAATTTATATATTATTTATTAACATATTCAATAGGTTTAACACACAGTTGACGTCAATTTAGGGAATAATAAATAAAAATATTTTTAAAATAAATTGATATATAAACATATAAAATAAATTCCCATTATATGACTGTATTTGCAAATATTAAAAAATACATACAATAAAAATTTAAACAGATTATTAGCAAACAATTTATTTTTTTGGAAAAAGTAACAGTAATTGTAAAATAATATTAATAATAAATAAAAACAAAACAATATTTGCTTTACTAAATATTATTATTATTATCATTATTATTATAACGCTACAAAATACTTAATAAAATGTATTGTTTTTTTTTAAATAAAAACAAATAGAAAATACATTTTTTATAATTTATAAATACTTGACTTTTAAAATGTACAAACAATAATAATAATAATAACCATAATTGTTTAAATAGTTTGTAAATAAATATTTAAAATTACTATTGTTATTATTATTATTACGCTACTTATAGTCACATAATAGTTATTAACATAATTTTTAATTTTATTCCTCTCTCTCTCTCTCTCTCTCTCTCTCTCTCTCTCTCTCTAATACTTTGATAATATAGTAATAACTATTATAACTTACAGTAAATATAAATTATGAGTTTTATTATTGATTTTTTCAGTAAGTTATGTACTTTTTTTGTATTTCATTTGGTAATAAAGTTGAAAAAAAATTTCTCTCTATATTTATATTTTAAAGTTTGACTTATTTTATCTTTAATTTATATTCTGTATGAAAGCCAATAACATTAAGTACTTCAAGACTAAGTAAATAATTTCTTTTTTAAACTTTTTAGTTTTTATTATAGCATTATTACTATTATTAAGGTAATATAATATAGTCATTATCATTAGTATTAGTTTATATTATTCATATTATTGGTTGTATGAAGTGTATAGTATATATAAGATTATGAATAATAATAATATTATTATTACTTTTATTAATAACCATAGTATTGATATGATTGCCAAACACGCGATACTTATCAACAAAGGTATGTATTTTTTATATATATACTGTATATACAATATGTACCGTAAAATAAATGTATTGATTATATTATTGACATATACAGTACATTGTGTGTGTAATATTAATATCATTTATATATACCGTATATACAGTACAGCATAGCTTATATAAAGATATAAAAATGCAAATATAATTTTTTAAATATGATATATGCACTGTAGATATATATATATAGTATATGTGTGTTTATTCAAATTATTCACTGAACAATTATTATTATTATTATTATTATTAGTAGTAGTAGTAGTAGTAGTAGTAATAGTAGTTTTAGTGTAATATAAAATAGTTTAAATAAAGTCAATAATATATATATTTTATTTTATTTTTTAATCATTAAAAATATAATTATATATATATATTTTCAACTTCTACTATATTGACAAATTAGTTCATTTATAACAAATAATTTAATATTATATTACAGTACTCTAATAATATTGATATTTATCTAAAAATTTATTTAGTAATTATTTTCAAAAAATATCTATTTTTAAGAAATTTAAATTTACAATATAATTTATATATATATAAATAAACTATAAACTATAAATGATAATATTATTTATTATATTCTTAACATTTCTACGTAATATAGATAAATTCTATACCATAACAATACCTATGATAAGTGTTATATATATAATACTATAGTATTTACTATTATATCATTTGATGGGTCACTCAGATATGCTAAAGTAACTTATTATATTATATAGTGTATAAACACTGTATTATCAACTAAACTATACTTTACTTAATATAATATATTGTGGCAATACATTAAATATAATAACCAAAAATACATACTCTATTAACAATACAATAGCACTGATAGTATTGGTCACGCAGTCAATCAAAAAAAAAAAATAATAATAATGAAAGATTATATAAGGACAGAGATCTCTTGGAAAGCTTAGTGAATGTGTGTGTGAGTGAAGAGAGAGAGAGAGAGAGAGAGAGAGAGAGAGAGAGAGAGAGAGAGATTATTTTTATATACAGTATAACAGACATAATAAAATATTCATTGAATATTAAGTATCAAAATAGCCATCTCTCTCTCTCTCTCTCTCTCTCTCTCTCTCTCTCTCTCTCTCTCAACAATAGAAAATAAATGAAATTTTTATAGTTTTTTTTCATATCCTATCATACATGTATATTATACACACATTTTCAATTACAATATATTTGTTGTACAATATAAACATATACTGTATATGATTTACTGTCAATCATGTATTAATATGTATGTCAAATTAATATCGAAAAAATATATGATCTTTTTATTTTGTAAAATAACAACAATATATGTTTTCTTAATATAATTATAAAAAACTTTTGTAAATTATTAATAATATTATCTTAATAATCTATAAAAGGTAATATAAAAAAATATTTTAAGTCTATTATTTTAGTATATACATATATAAAGTAATAATTAACTAATAACCAATAATAAAAACTAATATAAGCAATAAACTAATTACTGTTATTATCAATGAATGAAATCTATTGTGTATATCAAAACTTTTCATATCAAATTCATAATATAATTGATATTAACAATCAATAGTTATGGCAATAAATTATTTATTTAATATAGAAATTTACATCAATAAAAAATATATATATTGAAAACATAGTTTGTATTATCTAATAATATCTTGTTTATTATCTGTTAATTTGGTAAATCATTCATAACTTTTACAATACATTATTCAAATCTATAAGATCTATCAATAATATTGTATAAACATACTTATTATTTATTAATTTATTATTAATAGATTTAGCAACAATATATCTATATTTATATATATTAGATTAATAGTTTAAAAAAAGATAAAAATTTTGAAGGGGAGAGGGTTGTAATTAATTAATAGTATATTATAATTTTTTTTCATCATTTTTACATAATATATATATATATACATAACATAAAGTTTAATACGGTACTATATATTACTATACAATAATACTAATTTATATAATATTTTAGTTTCTAGATTCAAAATTTATTAATTTTTATTTTTTAGTTAATACAACAAAACTTCTATACAATGTTAAAACATTTCCTATTTCTCAATATACTGAATGTGTATTTATTATAGTAGTTTATATTACATACATTTACTGTATAATATTGATAATGATAATAAAAAACAAACTAATTTGTTTGTATGCTTACAGTGTTCAAACCATTTAAATGCTAACAATATGTAAATGTTCAATTTTATTATACATCTATGAATACATATACATAATTTATATTGTATTTATATATATATATATTATATACTGTATACAGTAAATATGTTTATTGAATATTTAGTAGATTATTGAAAACAATTTCTAAAAAAAACCCAAACCAAAATATAATAAATTCAGTAAACACTAGATAAAAACTAAATTAAATTTAAAATAAATAATTTATTTAAAAATTCAAGCAAAACAGTTTATTTAGACAATGTTGTAGTTTAAAAAAGTCTTAAAAATTTAAATATAATATTTAATTAGAAATAAAAATTTAGTTGCAAATTATTTTTAATAAAGTTATTAATTAATTTTTTTTAAAAAAAGCTTTTTTTAAAAAAATAGTTTTCTAATTAATAAATTGTCTAGATAGGTAGTTTAAACTATATTCAACAACAAAAAATTATATTTATTTTTTATGTTCAAAACCGATTGAAAACTAACAAAAATTGAATATTAAAACAGATTCCGGTAATTACCGATCCAACCGAACCCGTAATTATGGGTCTTATGGGTTCATAGTCTAATTTCAAGCATATTATTACAATACAGTATAATAAAGCAATTTAATAAGGAAAAAGTAGCTGTTATTATATATTTGTAATGCCATCCCATCATTTAACATACTATTCATTATACAGTATATATATAATTTATATATATACTGTATATACTGTATATACTCATAATATAATACTTATACCATATAAACCCTATAACCCGTTACACTGTTTTATATTTCATTTTATAAATATTTTTTTTGTTTTCACTTAATAATATACTAGTGTATAGAAAGTAGTTATTGTACTGTATTTTACTATTAGATATAAATATACAGTACTTTCAAATAATATTATGAGATGTGTTTTATTACAGGATATCCTTAACTGTCGGTGTCTTTCACTTTAGATCATTATATATATATATTTATTTATTTATAGACAACCAAACCATCTAATATGTATAGATGTGTCAAAACCCTATTAACACTGAGAAAGAGAGAGAGAGAGAGAGAGAGAGAGAGAGAGAAATAAAGAAAAAGAGAAACTAATGATTTGATAGCATAAACAACATATGAATAACAAGTAGACATCAATAATAAAAAATATTATTTAATACATATATATATATAAAACATTTATACTATATTTAAATTGTTGTATTATTGTTGTTGTTATTGTTGTTGTGTTAATACCCGTAGAAATAATTTAGCATATACTGTACACTATAATGTATTATATAATAATAAATTTATATAATAGTAAACATCGTGTATAACTTAGTTTACAACATCATGTCATACATATTTATGCTCTAATGTATTAATACATTACAAACAATAGTATTGTAATTTCATAATAAGTAATAAAAAAATAAATAAATTCATTGTAACAATAATTTTTTAAACAAATTGATATTCATTCGCAAAAATAAAAAATACTAATAAACTTATAATAGTTATAAATAGTTAATAAATGGTAAATATTTATATTTTATTGTATATATTTATGTTTGTATGTATGATGTTTTGTATTTGTAGTTAAATAAAAAGTTAATGATATTTTCTGGTAAATTATAAAACAAAATCAAATTAAATAGTATTATAATACAACAATACTCTCTCTCTCTCTCTCTCTCTCTCTCTCTCTCTCTCTCTCACTAAAAAGTAATACTTTTTTATATAATTATTATTACAGTATTATTGTTGTCGGAGTTTAATTAATTAATTTATTTGAACACAATTTCTAATTGTTAAAACAATTTGTTGCTTTTTTACATATAAACATTATATATCGTATATATAATAAAAAAATATCTTACTGTACATAGAATATAGAAAATAAAATTTTTATTAAATTTAAAATTTTATTAATTTAACATTATTTTGTGTAGCATATAGTACTATAAACTTAAAAATATAAA
>NW_026533221.1:10182500-10190000 GCF_028296485.1 Oppia nitens | reverse complement strand
GTAAAAAAAAGATAGCAAAAAGATATTAGATGTCAAATGTTTGTCTCGGTGTCCAAATGCTAATACATATAAAACTAGTTAAATACATAGTATATATGCAGTATATATACATTATATATCTATATATATTGATAATAATAATAATGATAAGATCACAATAGTTTATGTTTTACTAAAATTGGTATAAAATTGGTGACAATAAAAATTGCCACATAATTATTTTTATCTATACTGTTTAGACCTACATATTTAATTATAAATTTTTAAATTAATTAAATTTTTTTAGATGACATTTTTCAAGTTAAATAATAAGTCAATATTACAAAACAATATCTAAATAATTATAAATGACGCTTATATTTTGTAAATTTTTTCTATAAATATATATATATTTATTTATATTGTAGACAATAATATAGTCATATCATGACATGACGTTCATATATAATTACTATGACATAAAACAATGAGATAACTAATAATATTATATTATCCACACAAAAAAAACATACAAACAATTGTTACTAAATTTTTATATAATAGTATCTTTTAGTTTCTTTTAAATTAATACTAATAATTATAACAATGTCGCAAACATCATATATAGTATATACACACACAGTATCATTGAACCAATATGTGTCTATTTTAAAATTATCTTGATAAATTATTTAATAGACGTATGTATGACAAATAACAATAAAATATTATTATTATTTTTTTTAAAATAAAAATTGCTTTTTTTAATAAGGATCGACATATAACTTACAGTAGTTTTTCTAGTGTATAATAAATTGTATATAATATACTTTAAAGTATATAAGTTTATATGAATTTTATATATATATATATATATATATAGGTGGCTGCTATTTGTGAGGTTAATGAAAGTTTAATTAATGAGATAATAAGACTATAATTATTATTACTATATATATGTAACTTATTTGTTGCAAATTATAGTTTTATGATATCACATAATAGATTGCAGTATATATTTATAATTTTATTGTTTTTTTGTTGTATCTTTTTTATGCTATTTACTAATGTTTATTGAAAGTGATGTGTGTCTGTGTGTGTGTGTGTGTGTTTGCTTATCATAAAACAATATACTGTATATAAAATGTAGATTTAATAGTCATTAAAATATAATTTTTAAACACACACACACACTCACTATAATATATACAGTATATATACTGTATATATATAATATGGAAACTTCTCAATGACTGTGGGGATAGAAATTGTCATTAAATTAGTATTAATATTGTATTATTATATAATAATTTTGGTGTTTTTTGTTTGATGGACACTAAACAACAAAACAAAACAAAAAAAATATCATTATTCTAAAACATAACGTATTTTTCATTGTTTTAGTATTATTATTGTTAAAACATTTTTCAAAATTAAATGTCCATTATTACTATTTATGATTATTATTATTATTATTATTTTGTTTTTAACAATTTTCATTATTATTATGTAAGTTTAGTTAGTTTATTATATATAAATTTATATTTATATATAATATATATTATTCTCATGTGAAAATTTCTATATTGTTTTATACATTAATTTTTTTTCTCTCTTTCTCTATCTCTATAAATTTTGCTAATAATAATAATAGCAGCAACAATTTTAATTTATATACATATTTTTTAGTATACCCATAGTTTTTTTGGCTGGTTATTGCTGGTATTCAAACAACAACAAAAAACTAATGTCCAGTTAATTTGATAATTTGTATTCATAATTGACAATCAATGTCTATGCAATTAACTGTATGTATTTATTTCATTGTACTGTATATATATATTGTATATACTGTAGTTTTAATGTTACTTTGAAAAAAACTAATTTTTTTGTATGAGATATTAAATTACTATTATAATTATTATTATTATATAAACGAGTCATATATATATATATATATTTATAATATTAATTATTATAACTTTTGTTTTTAAATATAATTATTCATATTATTGTTAATTTATATATTCATATAATGTATATAATATGTTGTATTATTTTGTAAGAATATATTATTACCTGTATTTTTTTTATTAATATATTTGGAAATTTTTTGTTTTGTTTAATTATATTAATTAATATCTATCTTAATAGATAATTTAGCAATAAAAATGCTAGTCATAGATAGCATTTTTATTTAAATATATTGTAGTTCATAATAATTTTTATACAATGACCTGGAATATCCGTGTGAAATAATTAATTTGTTAGTTAATAAAATAAATTTTTATTTTATTTATTCATTTGTATAGTATATGGAGGAAAAATATATTAATACATATTTTAATTCATTTATTTGTAATTTATAAGTAAAGTTTCAATAATCTATAATTTATAACAATTATTTTTTATGAATATACCATATATTTTAGTATTCACACAATAAACTGTAGATTTTTATTTTAATAGCACTATTGCCCTCTATATGTCTAATTTATTATTATTATTACAGTTTTATCATTAAGTATTAATATGTTTTACTTTTGACTCAAAAATTTAAATAAAGATAATGAGGAATATTAATATTTTTTTTTAGTTTATAGATAAACTGAATATACTGTAAGTATATAATTAATTAATTGTTTTTTAAATTTAGTTTAACTTATTCTTAGTTTATTTTGTTATTCTAATATCTTATTCAATATATGAATATTTATAAATATATTTATTCTATAAATAGTTTGTACTCTCAAAATAATTTAATATATTTTTTTAATTAAGTTTAAAATTAAGTTATAAACTAAAAATAATTTGTTTCTAATAATTTCAAATTAATTTTTTGTATTGTATTATTGAAAAAAAATTAATTTAGTAAAAATTTAAAACCCTTACTGATTATCATAACATAGTGATAATGATATTTATTTATTACTTAAATAAATTAAAATATTTTATATTTAAATGATATTACAATCAAAAGAAAACAACATTTTTTTAATGAAAATAAATATTTTTATATCTTTTTATTATCATATTATACTTATTGTATTATACAGTACAATGAAATATTAACACATTAAACAAACAAAATAATAATAATAAGTTGTAAAAGTTTGGAAAAACATTTACAAAAAAAATATGAGACATACAAAAATTATTTATGATAAATTATAAATAAAAATATCAATAAATAAATATTTCAATAAATAAATAATTATAAAATGATAATATAATATACATTGAGAGTAAAAAAAATAATATTAAAACTTGTGTGTCTATTATGAAATTGTGTGTATATTTTGCCTATAATATACATATAGTGCTAATAAATTACAGCTCCTGTTCCTCGACGACAACATTGTTTTGTAGGCCATTCCTCGGCCGACAACCACATTTGGTATGATTGGTAAACGATATCTTATCGATATGTTGTTCCTGTTGCACACCTCCAGCACCGGCAGCTCGTTGTGAGCTACCGTTTCCATTGCGGTTATCAGACTTTTTCAATGATACCGTATAGAAGTATAGGTCCACTGTTTGGGTTTCCAATGGTTGACAGGTTTGGGTCGAGTGGGGACAACAGCCGGTTAGATCACTGCAACGGTGCAATAGTGTTGCACGCGGTAGGTATACCTGAGACACATACATGCAAAAAAATATTAAAATAATTAAGTGATTTTAATTTTAATTATAGCTATAATATGCTATAACATAATATATATTGTATATAAAAATATATTTTTAATTTATTAATTTTACTTTTTTGTGTAAAAATATGTTATTTTTCTACTAATTAACTAATTTATATGTTAGTCTGTATTAGTATCTTAAGTGTTCACACTGTGTGTGTGTGTGTGTGTAATAAATGATATGAAATTTTCATATCTATAATAAATAAGTAATATAGATGAATGTATAAAAATATATTTAATATGAAAGATGATATATATTTTTAAAAAAGATATATTACTGGGATTTTTTTATTACCTAATAATATTATATTTTATTGCTATTATATATCATTTATATATTATTCAAAAATTATAATTATTTTTTATTTAACATTTATTGGCGGCTAGTGTTTCAACTAGTCTTTTATTTATCAACTATATATATATATAAGAAGGCGGTCAATCGATCTTGAGCGGCGTATTTTTTGAATAACTTTTGAACGGTAAGAGATAATTTAATTCTGTAAAATACATTTAAGAATATCATATCGACCTGACTTAATATACACGAAATCACAAAACTAGGATGACCAGATATACAAAATATCGGGACCAACGAAAGACACTATGCTACAGGTCAAACTAAAATTGATAAATTTATTATGATTATGAAAATTTATAGTCAAGAAATAATAGTTTAACATAAAAAAGAATCATCAAAATCGGATTGGTAGTTTTGTTTTTATGGCTTATTAAGTTTGTCATAAATCATATTATATAAAATAGTCTAAAATAAAAATGACGTCATTTATGAATATTATATATTTATTAGATGATATTTTCAAATATATTACTAATTCTAAAAACGAAATTTTAATAACTCGACTCGTTTTCGAAATAATCGAATTTCAATATAAATTATAATATCAAATTACAATAATGTGATTTATATTGAAATTCGAATATTTCGAAAACTAGTCGAGTTATTAAAATTTCGTTTTTAGAATTAGTAATATATTTGAAAATATCATCTAATAAACATATAATATTCATAAATTACGTCATTTTTATTTTACACTATTTTATATAATAGGATTTATGACAAACTTAACAAATCATAAAAACAAAACTAGCAATTCAATTTTGATGATTCTTTTTTTATATTAAACTATTATTTATTGACTACAAATTTTGCCTGTCATAATAAATTTGTGAGTTGTAGTTTGACCTGTAGCATAGTGTCTTTCGTTGGTCCCGATATTTTGTATATCTGGTCATCCTAGTTTTGTGATTTCGTGTATATTAAGTCAGGTCGATATGATATTCTTAAATGTATTTTACAGAATTAAATTATCTTTTACCGTTCAAAAGTTATTCAAAAAATACGCCGCTCAAGATCGATTGACCGCCTTCTTATATCTCAAAATAATTAATTTTTTATAATAATGTTAGATTTAATTAAATTTTTTGTATATAAAATTTACTCATCAATTATTTTATCAATTGTATTAAATGATATTTTTATTTAAGTATAGCAAGTCTAGTGTATTAGTATATTATTTAAATAATTATTTTATAAACATTTTAATTGGCAATTTGTTATGCAACTTAAATGTGTTATTTATGGATATAAATATAATATTACAGTATTTTTTTATTGTTTTTAATGGCAATTTAAACTAAATATTTAGATATTTTTTTATTTTTTATAATAACTATTAAGATTTGAAAATAATATTTAAAAAAACAAAATCATCGAAAAAAATTGATAAATTACTTTCAAAAATATTACATTAATAATAAAATATCTATTAACAAATTTTTAAGTGAAAAATTATTTCTTACATTTTTATTATATTTCACTGTAAAATATATCAGTTTTATTCACACAAAAAAATTTAATAGCAAATCCATTAATGTTTTAAATCATTTAATGTAAATGATATGGTATTATTTTAATAAAAAAATAATATATAATTAGGTTATTCAACTAAAGTTTTAATTTGAAATTATAATATTATATTTATCTATTTTAATGATAATATGTAATACCTAACAACAACAAAAATTATCTAAAAATATTGAATACTTAATATTATCATTTAAAAATAACATTGAATACTTAAATAAAGTAATAAAAAGTGAAAATAAATTTTATATACATTAAAAAAAAATTTAAGAATTCAGGCATTTATTTCAATTAATATTTTCAATTAATATTTTATTTTAAAAAGTAAAGTATTATTAATATTATATTATAGTTGTATATCTAAAATAATAAATTATTTATTTATATATATATATAGTAAAATAGTATACAATAATTTAATGTTATTTGGAAAAAATTAACTTGTTAATTTTTTTCTCAAAAAAACTACCTTGGTAGCCTCGTTAAAATAGACAAGTTGCGGTTTGGGTTCGTAACAGTTGGCCAACTCATTGACACGAGCACCATGCTCAAAAGCTAACCGTGCTAGAGATTCAACGGTGCGTCTACTATACACACATTGTGTCATCAAATTGACGACAATTATCAATAAAAACAGTAATTTCTGATTATTACTATTATTATTATTATTATTATTATTACTAAATGCAATTGATATCATTGTTATTGTTAGTATTGTCTAAAATTAAACTAGTTAAAAAAAATTTTTAGCTGTAAAACAACAACAAAAATAATAATTATAATTGTTGACAATATTATTATGACATGTCAAACAGCAACAACAACATAGACACACAAATTATTATATAATAAAGATAATAATCAGTTGTTAATTATGTTATACACGTGGATATATATATATATATATGACTTGATTGCCAATTGACACTTAAAATTATATATATACTGTATTTTTTAGCTAAATTATAACATTTAGATTATTATTATATATTTTTTTTAGATAACACAATTCAAATGTCACAAATATATAAACGTAAATTATTAGTATTAATATTATTAAAATGATAGCTTATAATCATCATCATCATAATTTTTTGTTTGCACATAAAGATATATCATATCGTATCATATCATCAATGATTACTGCCAACGAAAAAAAATCTACCTGTGCTTAAAGTTAACTCAGGTGCTTATACAGTGTGTGTGTTTGTGTGTGTATCACTGGCACATACAAATAAATCTCATAAAAATTGTTCACTAGTGGCTTAGTTTAGTTAAATAATTTTTTTTTAATAAATAACAACAAAACTAACAAAAATAAAAATAAAATAAAAACTTTATATATAAATGAGATTCCAATCAATTTGTTTTCAACAACACTTACAGTACATAACTTTTTTTCTGAAAACTTTTTTTAAAAAAAAACTTTTTCTTATTTTTATTATTTTAACTTTTTTTTCTTCTCACTGCTATACAGAAACAAAACAAAAAATATTTATATATATATATATAATAATTAATACTATTATTACAAATATTCCGATTCTTGCTATTATTATTAATCTGTAAATTCAATTCAAGTAATCATTACTCTCTTTCAACTCAAAAAAATGTAGTACAGTGCCGATAGACGGATATATTTAAACTAAAATAACTAATATATAACTTTTATAACTTATATATATATATATATTTCACTGGCTTTGAGCTGTCGTTTATGTTTTGTGAAAACAACAACAAAAATGTTTTCACATTTTATTTATACTGAATACCGAGTATCTAACAAAATATCATTAATTTTTTAAACGTTTTTAACGAATTGATATATACTATACACTCATACCTTATAATATATATATATATACCATTACCACAATATTATATAATATATTTAAAAAAACCCATAGATTTGTAGCAAACAAATCAAAAAAATGTTGTTTG